>NC_136261.1:40195248-40200248 GCF_964187855.1 Myxine glutinosa
TATATATATATATATATATATATATATATATATATATATATATAGTGTTGTGGAAATGAGAATTGTGTTTTTTATTGTTGTAAAAATATCACCCTCCTTCCTCCAGTTGTGTATAAAGGTCAAAAGGCGTCCCTTAGTTAGGTCATATACAATCGCGTTAGCCAATCATAGATTTCCTGCTTGTTGGTAGTTATTTCCTTATTCTGTGTATTAGGTTAAGGCTTTGTCTTCCATTAATTAATACTCCATTGCACCGAATTCAAATAGAGTAGATTCCCTTTCATTCCCATTCCTAAAGCCTCGATTGCCAACTGCATTCGCCGCCATTGTCATGTGCTCCGGCTCGGAGAAGAAAGGCGTGTCTCCACCTCGTCATAGAGGGGAGGAGTGAGTCGGCCACCGCTCAACCAACCCAGCCAAAGGGGTTTGGCTTGAGAGGGCGGAGGAAGGGGCGATCGGGGAGGTTCGAAAAGGTTGAAGGGTGTGGCCTATATAACCCGCGGGAGACGCCCCCACCACGAGATGCGCCTGAGATAAGTCCAGAGGAGGTGAGACGAGCTTCGGAGAGAGACACACAAAAGAGTCCACCGCAGCTTGTGAACAAACCGCAGCTTTGAACCAACGGCAGGTTTAGCCACCGCAGCTTGGAGCGTCGACGGCGGTGACGACAGTTGCGGCCAAGAAGCCACGTCGCCGTGCGGAGACGATTGGGGAGAGTCGGCGGCTGCTCAACTCGAGCCGGGATCACACCCACCACCCGCATCCTTCCAGCTCTGTGGACCACTTGGACCTTCCCCTCCTTCCAGCCAATCGTTCCTGCCTTCATTTCCCCATTCGTGTGAGTTTGATTGTCGTCCGTTTTGTCTGTCTCGTCCTGGGTATAATTAAGACTGTAGGTAAGCTAGCGTTGCACTGTGTCTCCTTGATTCCTTCTGTCTTTATTTTCGTATCCTTCCTTCTCCTTGGTTTCTTTGGTCTTGTAAATAGTAGTAATAAATTATAGTCGTATTTCAAACCATTTTTGTCTTCTTCTTCTTCACATCCGTCGTCTTTGTCTTTTCCCCATTGAATACCTGTGGCACGATTTTGGCCAACGTTAAGGAATCGGGTCTAGTCTGGGTAAACGGCTCACGCCGCAGTTCGCTTCGCTCGGCGTAACATCCATTACGCTGCGGCCGTGAGCGGGGGGTGTTCCTTCGCGTACCGGGAAGCGCTGGTATTTAGGTCATAGGAATTGTGGGCCTAAAACCCTACCCAGCGCCGACCGGGCGTGGCGTCATACCCCCGGGACTACGTCGGTCAGTAACAGACGAGGGGCTTAATCCCCCCTCGATAAGGGGAACCGAGGCCGACGTCGGGTTCCGTAACAATTGGTGTCAGGAGTGGGATACGGACCTGAAGCGCTTAGCGCGCTCAAATTACGAGTGGGCCGAAATTTTGTTTTATAAAATCCGAAATTTGAAAATCGTGCCATGGATGGTCAAGATGATCGGATGCCGGTGGGGGAACTAGAAGAGGGGTTAGGGGTAACCCAGGACCAGAGGGAAGAAATGGAGGAGAGAAATGATAATGTGGTTGAGGAGGTGTCAGGTGCACAAAATGGCGCCCTCGCGCACGTGGTTGCAGCGGCACCAAATTTAGCGGCGCCCGTGACCGTAGCAGCACCGGTGGATTTGAATCTTTTTATGATGCAAATGGAGGCCCTTATGGCCAAGAATAGTGAGCAATTGGGAAACCAAATCGTAGGGTTGGAAAGCAGAATGAGGGACGAATCGAGTGGTACTAGTGAGCAATTACGAGACGGGTTAAACAATATGGGAAACAAATTTGAGGGTTTAGACAATAAATTTGAGGGGTTAGACAATGGGATAAAAGAGGTAAAGAATGGGTTAACGGGGCTAGAAGATAAGATGGAAGGCAAATTGCGGGAAATAGGGGAGCAATCCACCCGGGAAATCAAACGGATGGGGAACCAGATAGAGGAGGTGAAAATCGGGTTGGAAGGTAAACTGGATGCTAAGAGGGATGAATTGGGACAGATGAGGGCGGCATCTACTAAAGAAATGGAGGAGATGGGGGAGGAAATAAGACGAGGTGTAAGCGAGGAGGTCTCGGGGGTACGCGAGGAGGTAAAGCGAGGTGAGAAGTGTATGGAGAAGGAGGTGAGAAATGGGACAGCAAAGTTACAAGGGGGCATAGAGGACCTGACGCAGGAGGTGGAACAGCTGACGGTGGGACAGAGGGAATTAGTGGAGCAGGTGGAAAAGAACACTGCGGTACTAGGAGGGTTAAAGGCGACACAAAACGAAATAAAAAATGACTTAATAGCGATGAAGAGGGAATGTCAGATGGTACGTGAGGGACTGACAACGAGGGTGGACGAGGTGACGGAGGCAATGGAGACGAAGGACCGGGAGGTGAGGACACACATAGAAACGGTCAAGGTGGCCTTAGAAGACGAAATTGAGGAGACGCACCGGGAAATAAAAGAGGTGAAGCAAAAGTTAGAGGAAGTGGAAGAGGGGGTGAGTGAAATTAAGAAGAGACGGAGGGAAACTAAGAGGGAAATAAAGGAGGAAGTAATGGAATATGTGCAAGGTCGGTGCTCAAATCGTGATGGTGTACTTGCTAACCAGATAAAGGGTTTGCAGGTGGCAAAGGAGGTGTGGAGACGAGGTGCCGAGGTGAGTGGCAATATACGCGGAAATGTATATGGTGTGAGAGGAGATTCAGTCGGCTTGGGGGTTGGTTTGGACCCGGGTGTTCGTGAGAGGCCGCTGGTGAAGTGTGCGACAGGTACAGAGTGCGAAGGAGGAGGGGTGCGAGAATGTCTGACTATGGGGTGTGTGAGGAAAAAGTGCGCGCCGAGGAGTGAGTGTGCTGTCGAGAGTGAGTTGGTCGTAGCTCGTGTGCGGGGGGGGGGCACATGGAAGCGTGGGATGGGGAGTGTTACAAGGGATGTAACGGGAGAATGCACACCTGTGGTGAGTGTTACGGAGGGTGTAACGGGAGAGTGTGCGCAGGAGGATGCGCGAGAAAGGTGTGTAACGGACGGGTGCATGAGTACAGAGTACGCTGTCGAGAGTAAGGGTGAATGCGTGACCGAGAGTGGTGGTGAAAGTAGTAAGAGTGACACGGAGCGTGAGTTGGTTGTGGCAGGTGAGAGAGGATGTACACCTAGAATGGAAGGATGCACACCTGGAATGGTAGAGCGCGTATGGGAATGCACACTGGAATTGGTAGTGAGGCACGTGATTGGGTGTGCAAGTGAGTGCACACCCGTGGTTGTCACAGAGGATGTGACCGAGGAGGGGGCGCGAAGAGGTGTGTTGGTGAGGTGTGCGAATGACGAGTGTGTGCAAAGGTGTGCGGTGGTCAGGTGTGTGACCAAGTCTGTGAGCGGAATGAGTGTACCTGGGTGTGTAAGAGAAGGTGCAATGATGAGGAGCATGGGAACGGCTGGATGTATGAGCAAGGAACAGGCTGCGGGGTGTGAGCATGCAAGTGGAGCATCGATGTTAACCGGGTTAGCGGTTAGACCGACTTATAGCCGAAGCGGGCCCTCGGTGCGTGCCGGGGTTTGCGTGCAGCGGGGACCCGCGGGGACCGTGACCGCGGCGGTTTCGAAAGAACCGCCGTGCGGGATCCACGCCGAGCCGCGCTCTGAACGGCCGCGTCCGTGCTCCACTAAGTGGATCGAGCGGCCTGGTAGGAAGGGTCGTCATGGCGACCCCTTTCTGTTGAGGCGTTCCGGCAGGGCGAGATCGGGCCATTGGACGGCTCCGTGCCGAGATGGTGCGTGGGATCTCGGCCCGAGTAAACCTCCTTCCCTGCACCGAAGGCCGGACGGATCCAACCGCCGGCACCAAACAACCCGCGTTCATTGCTCGGCTTTACAAAGCCGAGCTTTGGAGATGAATTGGCGCACCGAGAGGCTCTAGTGAGTAGACGTGTGATGATGATAGTGTTTTGGACCCAAAATTGAAAAGCAAAATTTGATGATTGGCAAAGGATTGGCAGATTGATGATTGGCAAATGATGGGTAGAGTGATTGGCAAATTTTTCATTGGCTGGAATTTGGTGTGCAAAATTGGTAGTGGAAGATACCCGATGTGATGGGATGGCAACTCTGCCATCCCTCACAGCGGGGGCAAAGGAGCACTAGTTATGGGGTTTGGCAGTGAAAACTAGCCCCGGAGGGTTAGGATATCGTGTGTAGGGACCTAGAGATTGACCATAGGTAATGGTAAGGTTAGGGGTGACAATGATACCTGTAGTGGGGACGCAGGTAGATTAGTTTGGATTATAATGACGAGGGAGCGCAATAGTTTAAAGGGGCGACAGGGAAGCGCGAGTTTTAGCAGGGCAACAGGTAGGTCAGATGATGCCGTGTGTGTGTGTAAAAATGTATTGTGAATTGTATTGAGCGTGGAAGTGTATGGAGCAGTGAGTGAGGAACAAGTGGGATTGCACAGGTGTGCAACTGAACAGGTGTATGGAGCAGTGTATGAGTGAGTGATGGTGATGTGTGCTATGTTGACCAAATGGTCCAGGAAGGAAGGAGGGTGCAGGTGGCACCAGGTGAGATTGCACAGGTGTGCAACTGCAGGTGTATGGAGAATGGTTGTGTGGAATACATGGAGTGTGGAATATATGGAGTATGGAATGGATGGTCGTGGAGTGAGTATGGTGGAAACTGTGGATTGGAGTGGATGGTGCGAAGGTGTGAATGGGGGAAGAATGGACCCCCATCACGAATACCCGGGGAGGGTAGTGTAAGTGTTAGGTAGAGGGTATAGGTAAATTGTGGTTGGATATTGGCATCTGTGGTGTGTGGTGAAAGAATGGAGTTTGGATGGGTGCATTAGTGACGTGGAAATGGCTGGGCGTGTGGCCTGTTAGTGTGTGTAGTTGAATGGGCACTCCACCACTGTGAGGATGTCGGCCAGGTGAGGCCGCAGGTGGGCTCTGGGAGCCGGTAGAGTTGTTGTGGATGGGGC